>NC_062535.1:21066008-21108508 GCF_022655615.1 Tachysurus fulvidraco
ACACACACACACACACACACACACACACACACACACACACATACTTGTTTTTGCTACATGGTGGGGACGCCTGACTGGGAGGTGACACGTGGGGACACCAATTTCTAAATACATTAAGGGCACAATTTTAAGTCAGATGTCTCTTTTGGATTTTTTGGTTCCCAAAAATCATCTTAATTTTCAGAAATACACAAGTTTAGAGAGCTCAATTTTTGTCCGGTTTTTCTATTCCGGTGGGGACGTGCCTATTTTGTCTTACCACCAACAACCGCTAGGTGTCACTATTATAAATTATCTGCAGATTATCCAATTTATATGCAATTATAACTGTGTATAACATTTACGATGATAAAGGTTAATCTCTGACCATAACTAACGTGTTGTTTAAAAGGGAGAATTTAACTGTTTTATTCATAATCTCTTGTATTTGAATAGACAATTTCTAAGAAAGTAAACAGTAAAAAAGCCTTACCTCACTTCCTGTTTAACACATTCAATTCTCTTCAATTCTGAGAGTCTGAAAAGTTCCACATTTTGGAATCTACAACACTCATGTTATATGACAAGCAGGAAATGTTCATGTTCATTAACACCACCATGGTCTATGATAAATAATAATCTGTGCATACTGGAATATATTTGAATTAAAACAAAACATGCATGTGATCAACCGTGTTGCAAAATATATTGCTATATAATATATCTGTATAAATATTAGGTAGAAGTAGAAGATATTTGATGTACAACTACCTGAAAAGTTTGGACATTTTGGGAATTCCACAAAAACAAGAATCTGTGACATCTTAATGCTCTTTAACATTTATTTGTCAGCCACTTCAACCTGAACTAAAATGATTCTGAACAAACATATGAAACATGGAATCAATACAATTTTTTACACAAAATGTTTTTAACAAAAATATGAAAAAAAAAAAAACATAAATTTAAGTCTTTTCACCTTAACATTTTTTTGCTTTGTGGAACCAATGTGATTTTTTACGCAAAATATGTTTAACAATCATATGAAAAAAAAACATCCATTAAAGGCTTTTCACCTTAACATTTTTCGCTTCATGGAATCAATGCGATTTTTAACATAAAATTTGACTGCATCCCAACCTCTACCTTGAAGTGCTGCTGGGGATTTTTCAATGCACTCCATGCACTGGGCTTTACCAGGAACCTTGCCAGAACTGATGTAGTCCATCAGAGTCTTTTCCACAGCCTGGATCTCCTCTGTAGACCACTTTCTCCGTGGGTTTTGTGAAGATCCTAAATAAAATAAAAGAAATTAGTAATTGTGATAAAAGTGACTCATAACAAGCTTCAGTTTGTCTTTTTTAATTGTTTTACAGTTTTATAGACACATTTGTGCTGAACTGCTCACTTGCATAGTTGTAATTCTGGCACCTTCACATGGTCTTAAGTGTAAATTCCTGCACTGTAAATTGGTTATAACTCAATACAGGAGGACCTTTCCCTTTCTTTACTCTTCTCAGGATATTAAAATATAGCATAAGAAAAAAATAATAATCAAAGCAAGCAAAAGACATTCAAATCATAAAAGCCCTGAACAGAATGCAGTTTCTTTACCAGTACAACGTTATCAGATGTTTTCAGTATCAGAATATTGTTACCTTTAGCTGGTTGATGACTTTGGTGATGTCCAAGTTCAGCAGTCGACTTCTTTGATTTGTCTGGATAAAAAAAAGCTCTTTCATTAAATGATTCAATAAGAACTGCTAAATATCATCACTTAATTGTTTTCTTCCAGTAATATTTCACCTCTAGCTTTCCCATCATTCCCTACATTAGCTGACTACATACCTGCAGAATTTGAGGGTGGAGGTGAAGCATCGTTTTCTTTCTCGTCTTCAGAGTCTGATCCTTCACTGTCCATCAGTCTCTCTAGTAAACACAGCAAGCACAGAGAAAATGATTATAGTTAAATAAGTGGAGAAATATTTTTCAAACTGCTACATTCATCAAATAATCTGTAACCAATGATGGTGTTTGTGTTAATCATAACATTGTAAAACATCTTAATTTACTCAGGCCTGTTTTACCTTGTGGATCAATCTGGATCTCATCTAGATTCCTTCCTTTGAATTGAGATAATTGTCCTCTCTCCATGGCTAGAAGAACTTTACTTATCTTCGCCAGCTGCAATGTACCTTCAGGTAGCCTGTAGTACTGCCGATGCACCCTGATGTCGTGTCCTAGAAAGTCAGCAAGGTCATCCATTTCATTGTCTTTCAAATTAAGGACCTTGGACATAGTGGCCATGTGCTTTCTCAGTCTAGTGGAGGATAACGCTTCAGGGTGTTCTGCTCCACAGCTTCGAGCAATCTGTCGAATAATGTCTGATCCTCTGAAGTGACTCAGTGCTTGTGGTCGTCCAAACATGAACACGTTCTCATCAGGCACATCACAGTTACTGCGAGTCTTTACAAGTAACTCCATTGAGGTCACCATATCAGGGGTGAGAAGAACTGGGACTTTTCGTCCACGTTTGCCTTTTATCTCAATTCTCTGGAAGTGCTTACACAGTTTCTTTTCAAGATCTGTCAGAGCGAGCTCTACATCTGGATGAGTCAGTGAGGTGTCCCTCAATGTAAAGGCAGTAAGAGACAGCTTAGATACCTCTCCTTCCCTTCTACGATTAAACAGAATCACCTGACAGAGTGTCACTTTTGCAACTTCTGCCCAGTGCTTGCTACTTGGTTCTTTTTCAAGTTTAGTTTGGCTTTCGTTACACTGTCTGTCAAGATACTGATGCATTTTTTTCACATCTTCAGCAAAAGGAAGAAGTTGTGGAGAGTTCCATTTTGCCTCGCTCAAATTCCGAATGGCTTGGGATGAGACACACTCACTCCATTTAGTTTCACAGATTTGTTTGAAGGCTTGCACATTTCTAATGGTGTTCTTATCACCTGACATTATCGCCTCACATTCAACAATGTTTGCCATCTTCTTGAGGTTGTGCCCAAGCTTCAGTGCTAAAGATGGTGTTTTGTAAGTGCTTGTCTCCTCATTCAAGCCGGCCACACTGTGAACTGCTTTAATGACATGAGGGAAATTAGCCGGGATGAAGAAATCTGATACCTCCTTCAACTTGCTGTTTTTTTTCCCTTCGATGACTAGACGACCTGTCTCTCGCAATTTTTGCCTGATATATTCGTGTTTTGTGACATCATGGCCGTGCTTATTAAACAGATGTTGCCCTAATTTCAATATGACTTTCTCTTTCCGGACAACATGTGTTATCTCATCGTCATGCATGTCCAGTAGCATTCTCCAAAATCGTGCATTCACATTCTCTGGAACTGGTTCATTATACATACAAAGGGCTTGAACTCGAGTTTTTCCTGGCTTCATTCCTTTGACTTTCTGGTTTAGATGGCATCTCTGCATGTGCCTCCATAAAGATCTTCTCTTCAGGTAAGCCTCACAGTTCACACAATGCAAATAATCATTTGCTGTTACTGGTGAAATGGATTGCTGTTGAGGTATCACCATTCCTTTCCCTTCTTTAAGCACCTGAGTATTATGGAAATGGTTCCCTTTATTTCTCAGTAAACTCAGCTGTAATCGTCGCTCTTTAGAACCTTTTGGAAACGCAACAGCTCTTGCCACCTCTGGCTTATCTCTGTGCTTTGATTCTAAGTGACGCGCCATTTTACTGAATGGTTTAGTGCAGAACAAGCAGTAGAACTTTTTGTTGTACAGCCTGCTGCCATCCGTTTTCTTCTTCAGCATCATGACCTTCACATTTGAATTAACAGGTGAAGATGATTCTCCGCTGTCATCTTTGTCAGATGAAGACGAGGATTCTTTGGTTCCACTGCTCACAAATGAACTAGAACATGTCACACGCTTTCTTTTATATTGTTGGGATTTTGATGTTTTTGACTCATCCCTTCTTTTCTTATGCTGTTTGACCTTTTTTGCTAAACTCTCTTCCTCTGCTGAACTGCTACTGTCTGACTCTTCTGTCTTTGGTATGTACTCATCCTCACTGAACTCTGAACTTGACTGAGATTCTTCTGTTGGGGGATGGGATCATAGTCACGGTGAGGACCTGAAACGTCAGGTTCTGTGTGAACTCGGTCTTTACCGAGACTCAGTGAGCGCGCTCTCTCGCTGCCCCTCCCCCTCCCCCAAACTTTTCTTCGTTTCGTGTATGTTTTCTTTACTAAACGGTGGATCATCATCATATCTGCTCTAACAGAATAAACCCATTTCCTGCTCAAAGTCAGATGTAATGACTATTTTGTAAAGTACACAATGTAGATGTAATGTCGGGATATTTTATATTTAAAACAATACATGAATGAAGGAATATAATTTAAGATTAATGAAATTAATGAGGATTTTTTAAACAGTTCACAGAAAGATTTATATTTATAAAGTGTTTTGAAACTATTACAAGCCCTTGTAATCTACAGAACAGATATCATTTTACAGGGAAGATCAAATTAAATAATAAAGGGCCAAAAGAAGTGAGGCCTGACTTGAGTTAGACCAAACTATGGAAAGATGAGGCCTCCACCTGAGGACAGACAGATTCCTGGTTCTCAGATGGTTTCTTGCATTTGATCAAAGTGACTAGAGCATTTCAAGACTGTGGTGTTATAAACCCATGAACTTGCTTGTTCCTGCTTCTTTTAAACTATTTCAACACAACACCAGAAAGGCTTAAGTTGTGGTTAACATTAAAAAGACATTAATGAATATGTTATAAAAAAATAAAAAGTTAACTTTTGTTGGATTCTTAGAAGTGACTGAAAATAAAGGGGTAAAACAGGAAGTGAGCCAGGGCTGTTGTTCTTGTTAACATCCTTAGAAATTATATATATTAATTCTGAAACTCTTTAACAGCATCCTCCTAACTATTTTCAGAATAAATTCTCTCTCTTTCACATGTATTCCTCTCCTTGCTTGTAATGTTCTAGACAATGATTGAAACCATTGATAGCACCTCTCTTGCTACTGCCTCCTCTAAAAGAGAATTCCTTCGAATTTGATGAAAGCATCTTCTATATTAATAAATGTAAATGCATTTAGGGTGGTGAGAATGGGAAAAGACCATCCTCAGTATTCTCCTATTGATATACGCTATGTCCCTCCTCTGCACATGTCCAAACCAACTCAATCTTACCTCCCTCACCTTGTCTCCAAAACGTCCTACATGCACTGTCCCTCTACTAAACTAATTTCTAATCCTGTCCATCGTCGTCACTCCCCACGAAAACTTCAACATCTTCAGCTCTGCTACGTCCAGCTCCATCTCCAGTCTTTTACTCAATGTCACTGTCTCTAAACCATACAACATCTCAGGTCTCACCTCAGTCCTATAAGATTTCCCTTTCACTCTCGCAGATACTGTGACCTTCTATCACAAATCACCGTTCCTACTCTACACTTCACTGCTGTCACACTGTCCTCATACATGTCCTGCACCACCCTCACATACTTCTCTGACACACCTGACTTCCTCATACAGTACCACAACTCCTTTCTCCACCCTGTCGTACGCTTTCTCTAAATCCACAAAAACACAATGCAGCTCCTTCTGACCTTCTCTATACTTCTCCATCAACATTCTCAAAGTAAATAATGCATCTGTGGTGCTCTTCCTTGGCATGAAACCATACTGTTGCTCACAGATGGTCACCTCTTCTCTCGGCCTGGCTTCCACTACTCTTTCCCATAACTTGATGGTGTGACTGATCAACTTTTCATTCTCTTAATCGCTGCTCCTTACTAATACTATCCACTTCCTGCTTCAACATCTCCACACCATCCAACCTTCTCTGTCTCTCATTTTCCTCATTCATCAGCAGCTAAAAATACCTCCATCTTCTCAACACACTCTCCTCACTAGTCAACACATTTCCATCTCCATATTTTTTTGCTCTAACTTGCAGCACATCCTTCCCATCTCGGTCCCTATGCCTAACCAATCGCTACAAATCCTTTTCTTCTTCCTTAGTGTCCAAACTCTCATACAGCTCCTCATATGCCTTTTCCTTGGCTTTCATCACATCCCTCTTCACCTTCTGCTGCACCTCCTTGTACTCCTGCCTACTTTTCTCATCTCTCTGTTGATCCCAATTCTGTTTCTCCAACCTCTTATGCTTTCCTGCACTTCCTCATTCCTCCACCACCACGTTTCTTTGTCTTCCTTTCTATTTCCAGATGTCACACCAGTACCTTTCTATCTGTCTCCCTTATCACTTCTGCAGTAGTTGCACAATCATCCAGCACCTCTTCAATACACAGAGCCTATGTCTGACCTCTTCCCTGAATCTCAAACTACAGTCTTCCTCCTTCAGTTTCCACCATCTTATTCTTCTTTCAGTCTTCACTCTCATCCTCTTCTTCAACTCCAGGGCCATCCTTCAGACCAAAATCTGATTCTGTCTAGCTACACTGTCCCCTGCCCACACTTTACAGTCCCCTCTACTTCATGAGCAGCACTAACATCTTGATGCTGGATCAGTAGATTTTTAAAAATTGGATCCGGATTGGATTATATCTGTACTATTCACCTCTTTAGCTTTATAAAGAGATATGTATCTGGCCCAATTTCCCTTTCTCCATTAGGTCATGCCAAAGCTATATCATGGCATCACTACTAGCCAGAAACTGCCAGATATGGACTGAGGGTATAATGAGTAGCTCTGTTATCTAAGTGGTTAGCAATTACAATAAATTTATATATTTATAATAAAGTCATGAAACATTTATATGAAAATAGTGTGTTAGTAGTTCACTTTTAAGGCCTACAATGGACCGACTTACGATTTTTCAATGTTACGATGCCAATAGCAATACGACAAAATATGTGTCTCAGTCTCAGTGTGTATTTCTTTCTGTTTTAACCTATTCAGGACCTCACCCCCTTTTTGCAGGTTTTTTACCTACATGACCTACCCAACAAAAAGTGGTACAGCTCCCACATACTTTAACACACAAGGGTGAGCCTGGTCTCATTGGAAAGAAGAGATTCAGATACAAGTGTCAGATTGATTCTAGGCCTTACTGGCACAAAGTTACAGAGGCTAGAATGGAAGGTTTTGATTTCCGCCCGAGTTGTTTACCTGATAAACTGATTAATCTTATTTCTCTGGAACATGTTAGGAACCAAATAACAACTGAGGGTCATAGCCACATGTCTTGGCTTTCACCAAAAAAATCAAGTCAAAAGACCCAAAAATGGCTTCAGTAAAAATATTTTTCTACGGACATGTCCATCCGGTCATGTGTTTCTTGTTTACTTGTTTACTGTATAACTTTGAATTAAAAGACTGCATGCTCAATTTAAAAGGCCTAAAACACACAGAGACTCTCTGTCTACAAGTCTGCTGTGTAAAGAGGCCTGTAACCTGACACCCTGAGCTGTGAGACTGTGAAAAGGTCAAGGATTGCGCAATAAATCCTTTGCGCAACTTTTTTGCGCAGCCTGAGGCCTCGGAGAGAGGGGATGTTGCATATCGTTGGAATCGTCTCCTTATTGGCTAAAGAGCTATAGAGCTCTTTATTTAATTTCATTGCTATTGGAAGTAGTAATTGTCAGTCAAAGGAGGGTTCCCAAAAATGATGTCATGACATCATTGGCTTCTCAGCCGTCTATCTCTGCAATACAAGCACCGATTGGCTCAAGTGAGGGCTTGTTTGATTCGTTAGGACCTGGGCTATGAATATGACGCATCAGTGTAATTTTTGAATACCCCAATGAGAAGTTAGAGCCGAAAAACAAGATGATGGCACATTACTGTTTCCAGTTTTCGGATCACAAACGGAATATTTGCGAGGCGACCAAAGCGTTCAGGATTAAAAGGCTTACAGATTCCAGTTCCTTGGACCTTTGGGGATTTCTGTGAAATATTTGTTTTGGAATATATTACCCCAGTGAAGAAAGGGAAGCGTCTAAAGGTAAGGGAAAAACTGGTCTAGCGCCACCTAGGTCAGTTTACTACAAATTTTGTTTCAAATAGTATGACTGCTATGAATCATATTATGCTTTGTGTGTGGGCTTAAAAAATCTTGAGAGTATAAGCTTTACTAGAAAAATAAGTTTAACCGTGTATTTAGAGGATCTAATGCTTAAAAGCTACAACGAAGCTTGTTTCTGGCTCATCCCCTAGTGGTCAGCGACCATAAACTGGTTTATGGTTTCAAAAAGCAATTTAAGTGGTAAAAGCATGTCTTGCAAATGCCCAAGTATGTCTAGTGCTGGTTGTACAAAAAAAGAAGAGAAAAGCCATCAGTTTAGAGCAGAAAATTAAAATTATAAATCAGCATGAAGCCGAAAAGTCATAGTCACCATCTTTAATTTACGATATTTTTGACTTACAATGGGGTCGTCATAGCATATTTCCATCGTAAGTGGTGGACTTACACCATATATACATAAACACCATTTGTATATATTGTAGAGAGATATCAAAGGGATAATCCAGCAGAGTTAAAATAGCAGCTGCCAAGTATAGGTACAATGATTGTATATTATCAAGGCCTGGTGGTTTGTTAAAAAAATTCTGTGAAGTTTATTAGTGATCTGTTGAAAGTAAAATCTTTGTGAACTTTGTTTTATGTAAGCAGAAAGGCTCAGCCAGAAAGTGGGAAAAAGTGTATTAACATTTAATTATTATGATTTAATAAAATTATAATACATTTCTACTACTACTACTAATAATATATTCCATTAACTAAATGACATTAAATTATTTTTAACCTAAATTGACAATTAATTAATGTAGATTCCCTGGCATTCAACAATCCATGCAAAATTAGGATTGAAAGACCTGGAGTTGGCCAACTTCTTTTTGATTAATTTCCTATTACCATTAAGAATGAGTGTTTGAATATAGACAGATCCACCATAAATTACATAAAAGGCTTCAGTTTTAACAGATCTATTATATTTCATGTAATCTAACAAAAATAATTTGCTTAGTAACATAATTTGTGGCTCAGTGTTCCCAGAAGTTTCATTCTGGTGCAGCAACAGTAAATGCACTTAATTTAGTTAATTTTATAAATTAATATACCTTTATGAGTAAATAGTATAATAATCTATTGTGTAATATACATTACATTTATATTTTATTACTGACCGATAGTTGGCGCTAGAGAGTGGGAAGGACGTGACACACACTTCCAGAACAATGTAACGGTGGGGACGGCAGTACCGTGTGTGACCTCTAGGGGCGCATAGATTACACAGTCACACAGATTTGGTCTTGAAATTTGACCCCATGGGGACTTCAGAGAAAACCTCACTGGGCATGTCTAGACACTGTTTGGGAGGTGCTTGTATGGCTTTGCCGGTGGGGACCTCAATTCAGGTCCCCACGGTGACATGGGTCCCCATGAGTCAGTGTGCATTCAGGTCGAAGTCCCCACCAGGATAGGAGAACAAGAACACACACACACACACACACACACACACACACAACACAATGAGACATTCCTTTTACTAATAAAACCCAAGATAAGGTACTCTAAGGTTCTCATTCTTATAACCCTTTTTGTAATGTGTTTCTTCTTTTAAGGCTTGCCTGAATTAAAATTATTTGCTCCTTAATTTCCTGACAAGGGTGTATTTTATTCATGTGTCAGAAGACAACATTGTATTTTAAAATCTGTTATACTCTATCATCATATCTTACTGATCATGGCATGTTAATGTATACCTGTTCTAATGCCGTATGCCCCTTTAAGGTCTGATGTCAGAATGTATACGAAGCTATCGTTTTCTTTTTACTTCCCTAATGAAAGTGCATCTTGTTTATGTTTCATTTTTGTTTCTTTGCCTTTATAAGAACACAATATCGTATTAACCTCAGTTACCCTTTGATTAATGATCTATGTATGTAATGTACCGCTGCCTTCATACCGTCATTACCCTTCATGTTTAGTATCCAAATGACCACAAAATTATCGGTTACTCATTTTTCAAGCACTGGTGTATTTTATTTGAGCACGAAAGGCGCCATACCGTCTTAATACACCCTGGATCAAACTTTAAAGTCATCTAAAAGTTTGATAGCTAAACCACGCCCACAGACACCTGAAACAAAGGGAGTTTTTCCCTCCAAAATCCTGACCGAAGTATTGGTCATCTCCCCAAAGATGGGTGGAGTTCGCGACCTTTAAATTGTCACAAACACCACTAATCCGTGGTCAGACTTCCGGAACAGCTTCAAGACGACTCCATCTTCCTTCAAAGAAGTTCCAGCAAGCTTCACTTCCAAGAACGACAACTGCTCTGATCTTCAGGAGAACTTGGAAGAACGTCTGACCACACCCTGACTTTTCAGAGATTTCTCTGTTGCATCCGGACTCTTGTGCAGTAAGCCAATGCAAGTAACCGTAATGCAAGTAATCTTTCATTGAATCTTAAGGTGAATTTAAGTTTCTGTGACGATTTCCCAGTTAGGGTGTGATTAATTTTTGAGTCTAAGCTTGCCATTCCTTTCCTTCCTTTCTCTAGTTTCTTCTTTCCAGTCTCTTCCTCCCTTTCCCCAATTTTAATTTCTTTTGTTTTATTTTATTTTCATTTCTGTTTTCCCTATTTCTTTTGTTTGTTTGTGTAGTTAGTTTTATGTTGTGTTTGTCTCATTCATTAAATGTCATAATTTTGAGCCACAAGTGATTTGTCTCTGAGTATCGCTCACAAATTAAGGTACCTGCAATATCTGGTCTGAACTACATGCTCTATTAAGTTAATTTAATTTAAATTACGGTATACAGTAAAAGGAGAGCGAATCTTTCTTCGCCGGGAAGATACCGCCTTCATAGAATTAATAAAGGTTACATGGACTGTTCGGCGGACGAACAGACCAGATAAGCGTAACGTTAATTCCAGTACCGTTAATTTCAACTTAGGTTAAAATATTTGGAAGTCACTATAACATGTTATAGTTGCTTATAAATATTTACCTTGCTTCGCGAGCCAAAATCGCTACAATACATTAGTACAGATATATATGAATATTGAATACTGATTTGAATTTATACTCATTTAGTTGTACTAGTAAAACTGGTGTCTACAACTAACATACATGTTTTCATTTCCCTTTTCCTTTAACATTAAACACACTACATGAAGACTCACCATGCACTGTGATGTTGACAGGATTACTGTTTTCTCCAGATTCAGACACACACCAGTAAACTCCAGTGTAGGATGTGGAGAGGAAGCTGATGTTACATGTAGATCCTGTAACTGATCCCCAGTGTGAACAATCTAACACTCTCTCACTGTGTGTGTATCGTCTCACTGTCCATCCAGTAGACTTACTCTGGTCCTCACAGCTCAGTGAGAGAGAGTCATTAGTAAAGTGTTGAGTTCTGCTGGGATTGATGATCAGAGAGACTGGAGTAGATTCAACTGAAACAGAAAACATTTAAAGTGCCAATAAACAAAATAATGAGGAAGAACACAAAGGAATGACTGTAATGTGATGTAAATTGCACCATTTATTTTCCAGCAAAAAGCTGTTTTATTCTTTTAAAGGATTCTACTGTAAATGATTAGACAATTAGAGCAGTCAAATGAGCCAATGTACAGGATTCTGATTTATTTTACACCATAAATATATTTACCTCCTATTTGTATCTGTATCTGATTAGAAGACATTTTCTGAAGACATTATATGTGAATAATTTATGTATACTTGGTCACATACAGAATGTTTACCTGCTCTGACTTTTAATAAAATACTCCTTCACAGAAATCCTCAAGCATTTAGCACACAGTCTTATCCAGAGTGATTTAAATAAATACATTATATATATATAAGAATTTTTTATTTTTACTTCAGTTTATACATCTGAGCACTTGTGGGTTCCTTGAATCCTTACATGCACATTTTCACCTGACACACTCACCTGATACAGTCAGTGTAATAACATCACTGGAGTGTGAGGAGCGTGAGCCTCCTCTCTCTGTTCCTCTACAGGTGTATGTACCTGTGTGGGTCACTTCAACACCACTGATACTGTACACCTGTTCACTACTGACAGGACTGTGTGAAGTATCTTTATACCAGCTGTACTGCCAGCTAGAGACACTTTCATCCTGTATGTCACATCTCAGAGTGACGGTGTCTCCAGTGTAGACGGAGCTCTGAGGATTCACTCTCACAGTCGGTTTGGGTTTTACTGTTGAAACCAAATGATAAATTATTTGTACTATCTACGATTACAGCATGGGGCAGGTTTTGTGTAGCATTTCATGTTTTTTTAATTACAGTAAGTTTGTTTTTAACCTGTAACAGTTTATAACAATTTGTGTAGATGAAGTTATTATTCTGTTTAATATATGTTGTGTTTAGACTGAAATGAGCAGAATATAATCTCTTACATTGTACTGTATATTGTGTATAATGTTTTTCTTCTTTTAACAAAGTTTAAGTAATAAAACACAGTGTCTAACACTGTTATAGAGTTACTGTTTCCACCATGAAGTACAGATTATTTTAATCAGAATGTGACAATGATTATAATTTTATTAAATAATGAATGTCACACTGAACATTTAATCCATATATAGTTACATTTACTGTTGTGGAAAGTCTGATAAACTAGTTAGTTCCTGTTCTTGTCACATTAGACGTCTGGAGGCAGATACAAGAATTTATAAAATTGTGACAGACACTAGATCGGGACATCTGCAGACTAAACACACAGCGGTAACAACAGTTACAAGACAAATACATACATGGTGAAACAAAGGGGTTTAAATACACTGACAAATCAAGGGTTAAAGTGAAAACAGGTGAGAATAATCCAGATACATTAGAACAACAACCAATGACAGGACAGGGGCGGAGACAAGACATGAATCAGAACAAAAACCCACATGACAACGTAAACAAAAACACAACAGAAACAGGTCAATATATATGTGCTGGGTTTCCCTCAGACGTGTCCCAAATATCTTTAAAGGTTCTCACTTACACCAAGATTTAATTTAATCTATATTTTAATAAATAAATATAAAAAACACAGAACCACAAAATATAAACTTTTCTGTCCTGAAGACATTTACATGTCAGAAAACATAGTTATAGTGTGCGTGTGTGTGTGTGTGTGTGTGTGTGTGTGTGTGTGTGTGTGTGTGTGTGTGTGTGTGTGTGTGTGTGTATGTGTGTGTGTGTGTGTGTGTTAAACAAAATGTTTTTGGATCTCATCAGTCAGAAATGACAAATACTTTTTACCCCTTTTGCAGGTTTTTCGCCTACATGACCTACCCAACAAAAAGTGGTACAGCTCCCACATACTTTGACACACAGGGGTGAGCCTGGTCTCATTGGAAAGAAGAGATTCTAGTTTCAGAAACTAGTTTCAGATTTCTAGGCCTTACTGGCACAAAGTTACAGGGGATAGAATGGAAGGTTTTCATTTCCGCCTGAGTTGTTTACCTGATAAACTGATTAATCTTATTTTTCTGGAACATGTTAGGGACCAAATAACAACTGAGGGTCATAGCCACATGTCTTGGTTTCACCAAAAAAAATTCAAGTCAAAAGACTCAAAAATGGCTTCAATAAAAATATTTTTCTACGGCCCTGGTCGTCGGGTGCAGCGTTTTTGTGTACTTGTTTACTGTATAACTTTGAAATAAAAGGCTGCAGGCTCAGTCTGAAAGGCCATAAACAAGCAGAGACTCTCTCTCTATCACTCTGGTGTGAAAACAGGCCTGTAACTTGACACCCTGAGCTGTGAGAGGGACAAAAGGTCAGGGATTACGCAAGAATTCTTCTGCGCAGCTTTTTCACGCAGACACTGCCAGAGAACACACGGCATGTCGCATATCGTTGGAATCGTCTGCTTATTGGCTAAAGAGCTGTAGAGGTCCCGGTGCATTTCATTGCTATTGGAAGGAGTAATTGTCAGTCAAAGGCGGGTTCCCAAAAATGATGTCATGACATCATTGGCTTCCCAGCCGTCTATCTCTGCAATACAAGCACCGATTGGCTCAAATGAGGGCTTATTTGATTCGTTAGGACCTGGACTATAAATATGACGTAAATTTAGAATTTTTGAATATCCCAATTAGGAGTTAGAGTGGCAAAATAAGATGATGGCGCACTTCTGTTTCCAGTTTTCGGAACACAAACGGAATATTTGCGGCGCGACCAAAGCGTTTTGGATTAAAAGGCTTACAGATTTCAGTTCCTTGGACCTGTGTGGATTTTTGTGGAATATTTGTGTTGGAATATATTACCCCAGTGAAGAAAGAGACGCGTCTAAATTAAAGGAAAAAACGGTCTAGCGCCACCTAGGTTGTACCATATGTATTTCGAGATTATTCTGAAAATTCTGGAATATCAAGAGGAACAAAATAATTAAACAATAATGTTTACGCCTTCTAACAAACCTGTGATGAAAAGAGGAAAAAATCATGACATACCTCTCACTGTAATCTTGACAGGATCACTGTACTCTGTGTAGTAGTAGGAGTAGTAGTTGAAGTAGTTTCTCCTGTATGCTTCACACTTGTACTCTGTTTCTCCGACATTATCGACTGTCACATTAAGTGGTCATTCACTGAGTGCATGTGCAAAAGTGCTTCTCAGGAGCTGAAAACGCAATTCCGGCAGTCTCAGCGCTCTAGCTCCTTCCTATAATGGTTTTATCTGCAACCTTATATAAGCAAAAAGGTCTGTTTCACCTTGATTCGATGAAACATGATAGGACACAGTGTGTTTATGTCAGAAATCTTGGAAAAAAGCTTATTTTTATTTTTGGAGAGCTTATTGTTGCGAGTTTCAATGGAGCCTGTTACAAAAATTGATTTTGGCCAGTAAGGTGGATATATATGGTATTGTTGTGAAGCCTGAATCTCACTCATCATTAGGAAATTAAATGTAACATTTCATATTGTATATTTTATTGGATAATAGTAATGTTTAAAAATATAGGAAAGCAAGCCTTTGGTGCACCGCTTAAATCCATGATCGTGTTTTTCTTTGAAATTGTTCACATTTCATAGTTTTGAGACAAGGTCTATCCTTAATTTGTTTTTATGTCTATTGTTTGATTTGCTCTCAGCAGCTGGCCTATAATAATAATAACTAGAATGTACATTTCCTGAAGAAAATGGTGCTTACACATGGCAAGTTCCCCTCATCGTGCCGAGTGTTTTGATATGACATGTCCATGTTGTGCTACCTTTGTGATCTTGATTATTTTGGGGGCGGGGCTAAATGTGACGTCATGTGAATGCCCAGTGGGGTGCCAATACTTTTGGACAAAAGTTTATTGACTAGGGGACAATACTTGTGGAATCATTGGATTGATAGTGTGGAGTTGATAGTTACATGTATTGAGAGTGTGCTTTACATCTACAGAGAGAACAAACGAGTTTTAAGTATTCCCCATTCAAGTCTATGGGGGAAAAAAAACCCTTTGAGCTTCCGTACCGGGAATTCCGGAATTCCGATCGCTTATAAAAGTCATAGCACACCTGTCCTCAATGAGCCGTACGATTTGACACCTCATTCATGGGTCTAGGACAAAAGCTGCGGGACTGAAAAAGTGTCCGGAAGAATAATAATAATATCTAGAATGTACATTTCCTGAAGAAAATGTGAATGGTGCTTGCACGTGGCAAGTTCCCCTCATTCAGGGGCGGGGCTACACATGACGTAACGTGACGTGACAAAAACATGCGTGAGGCAGTTCCCCTCATCAGGCTGAGTGTTTTGATATATGACACGTGCATGTTGTGCAAAAGTTATGATTTCGCTTATTTTGGGGGCGGGGCTACACGTGACATCACGTGACGTCACCAAAACACAAAAAATGGCCACTTTGAGCTTCCGTACCGGGAATGCCGGAATTCCGATCGCTTAGAAAAATAGAAGCAACAAACTTCAGACCAGGGTCTACGACATATCCGAATTTGGTGCATGTGGCTCGAAATCCCTTTTTTAAATAAATTTTTGTCTAAGAATACTAATAATAACTAGATTTGTAAAGTTCATCGCGACAAACTTTGATGTTGGCTTTGAAGGTGCAAGTATTCGCAAAGGCCGGTGCATTTTGGAGGCGAGTGGACAGAAAGATTGTGAAAGCTACTGGACGGCTAGGGTGCCAATACTTTTGGAGGTGAGTGGAAATGAGCACGTGACGTGACCATAATACCCGTGGGGAAGTTCCCCTCATTGTGCTGAGTGTTTTGATATGTCACATGTCCATGTTGTGCAAATTTTTTATTTCGCTTGTTTTTGGGGCGGGGCCGCATGTGACATCACGTGACGTCACGTGACGTGACCATAATACCCGTGGGGCAGTTCCCCTCATTGTGCTGAGTATTTAGATATGTCACATGTCAATGTTGTGCAAATTTTAAATTTTCAAGTGACGTCACTTGATGTCACGTGCCATCACGTGACATGACCAGAATACCCGTGGGGCAGTTCCCCTCATTGTGCTGAGTGTTTTGATATGTCACATGTCCATGTTGGGCAAATTTTTAATTTCGCTTGTTTTTGGGGCGGGGCTACATGTGACATCACGTGATGTGACCAGAATACCCGTGGGGCAGTTCCCCTCATTGTGCTGAGTGTTTTGATATGTCACATGTCCATGTTGTGCAAATTTTTGATTTCGCTTGTTTTGGTGGCGGGGCTACATGTGACGTCACGTGGTGTCACGTGACGTCACCAGAATACCCCGTGGGGTGCCAATACTTTTGGAAAAGCTACTGAGGGTTTGGACATTTCATGTCAATACTGCAGTCATTATGGGATTCTACTTATTATACTGCATAGAACAGTACATGCAATTCTTAATGTTGGATGTGTTGTGTGTGAGAGCTTAGAGGATTTTTCGGAATTCCCCATTCAAGTCTATGGGATGTTCGACCGTCGACTACGGGAAAACCGAAAATTCCATCGGAACTCCGAAGTAAAAATTTCGTCCGGAGTAAGGTCCTAAAGAACCTTTCCAAGTTCGGTATAAATCGCTCGAAAACTTGCCGAGTTATAAAAAAGGCCACTTTGAGCTTCCTTTTGGAGGCGAGTGGACAGAAAGATTGTGAAAGCTCCTGGACCGCTAGAGTGCCAATACTTTTGGAGGTGAGCGGACATGAGCATGTGAGGTGATCTGAATACCCGTGTGGTAGTTCTCCTCATTGTGCTGAGTGTTTTGATATGTCACATGTCCATGTTGTGCAAATTTTTAATTTTCACGTGGCCTCACGTGACGTCACGTGACATGACCAGACTACCCGTGCGGCAGTTCCCCTCATTGTGCTGAGTGTTTTGATATGTCACATGTCCATGTTGGGCAAATTTTTGATTTCGCTTGTTTTGTGGGCGGGGCTACACGTGACGTCACGTGACGTGACCAGAATACCCGTGGGGCAGTTCCCCTCATTGTGCTGAGTGTTTTGATATGTCACATGTCCATGTTGGGCAAATTTTTTATTTCGCTTCTTTTGGGGGCGGGGCTACATGTGACGTCACGTGGTGTCGAGTGACGTGACCAGAATACCTGGTGGGGTGCCAATACTTTTAGCAAAAAGTGGCTACTGAGGGTTTGGACATTTCATGTCAATACTGCAGTCATTATGGGATTCTACTTATTATACTGCATAGAACAGTACATGCAATTCTTAATGTTGTATGTATTGTGTGTGCACTGTCCCGCTGTAACACTGTAAAGCTGCACACAGGAAGCAAGCTGCACACAGGAAGCAAGCTGCACACAGGAAGCAAGCTGCACACAGGAAGCAAGCTGCACACAGGAAGCAAGCTGCACACAGGAAGCTCTCGCATCTTCCAATTTATATGCCTGGCTGAGTATATTTTTTTATTCAACTCCGAGTTATCTTGAGTCTACACTTTAATTCTTGACAAAGTATTTACTTGTCCCGCAGCGTCAGCTTTTAGCCAGCGAGCATAACTAGCTTGTTAGCTCGGCTACGGCTAGTACAAGCTCTCGCATCTTCCACATTTTCATTTCACAGACTGGAGTGAGAGGCAGGGAGTTGACCTGCTCAGTCCAGTGGCTCGCTCCCACCCTGCTCTCCTCCATGTCCTTTCTCATCTTTTAGAATCAAGTGATTTACAATAAATAAAGAAATAAATAAACAGGTTAAATAGTCCGCATCTAGCCGGCTAGCACAAGTAGCCCATTAGCTCGGCTACCGCTACCACAATCTGTTGTACTTGCTCTGTAACACCATGCCGGTTACGTCTCTGCCTTTGAGTGCAGGTGAGGACGAATTGGAGCTGCACTCGGTAGAACTCCAGCTGGTTGCTGTGGAGAAGCAGATCCGCGAACTACAGGTGAAGCAGGCCGAGCTGCGGGAACGGAAAGCCGCGCTGGAAGCTCCCCGGTCGGTCGCTCACCTGTCTCAGGTAAACTCCCAGGATGTAACTACCACTCCCTCCACCTCTACCCCGCGTGTTTCTCTGTCCAGGCCCAACACACCGATGAAGTGGCCTGCCCAGGAGCTGTTCACTCCGGCGCCAGGACACCGCAGGCCCTGGGTGCAGCAGCGGAGGACGCGTGCCGGTCCCCGGCCTAGGACCTCTCCCCCTCCACCACCGCCGGTCTTCGAGATCCCCACCCGGAACCGCTTCGCCCCCCTTCGCAAGGCGGACTGCGACAACGTGATCATCGGAGACTCCATCGTCCGCCACGTCCGTGCTACGGTGGCTAAAGGTAAGGCTCGCACTCACTGCTTACCTGGTGCTCGTGTTCTTGATGTCTCTGCACAGGTACCTAGAGTCGTGAGCAGAAACACCAGAGCTGTGGTTCTTCATGTCGGCTCGAATGACACCAGCCTGAGGCAGTCGGAGATCCTGAAGAGGGACTTCAACACCCTGGTGGAGACGGTTCGCAGCACATCGCCCACGACGAGGATCATCGTGTCTGGACCACTTCCAACTTACCAGCGAGGAATTGAAAGGTTCAGTAGACTTTTCGCTTTAAATGAATGGTTACAGTCATGGTGTCAGGCTCAGAAACTACTCTTTATCGATAATTGGAATGTTTTCTGGGAGCGTCCTAGGCTATTCCGTGCTGACGGCCTGCACCCCAGCAGAGTTGGAGCGGAGATCCTCTCGGACCACATCTCCAGGGCGCTGAACACCTTCTGACTGGTAAACTACTCTTTAAATTTAAATCTTAATAGCCATCCTCCACCTCAGCACATTGACACAGAAAATGCACACATAGCTCACCCTATAGAAACTGTGTCTGTTCCCCGAGCAGTGAGATCCAAAAGTAAACACACGAGAAGTCCTCGAAATAATCTTACTGTAATTAGACCAGAAAAATGCCAAAGAAACAAACAAGAACAGTTCTTAAAGTTTGGACTTCTGAACATTAGATCTCTTGCACCCAAAGCACTTATTGTAAATGAAATGATCTTAGATAATAGCCTTACTGCACTCTGCCTCACCGAAACGTGGATTAAACCAAATGAATACATCAGTCTAAACGAGTCTACACCATCAGGATATATCTATAAGCACGAGCCTCGTCTGACTGGTCGTGGAGGTGGTGTCGCCATTATCCTTAGTGATTACCTCACTGTTACCCAGAGAACACAGCATAGATTTAGTTCTTTTGAAGTGCTCGTCCTTAATGTTACACTATCGCACGTGCACACGAAGAAATCCCTTATGTCTCTTGCTCTAGCGACCGTGTACAGACCCCCAGGGCCCTACACAGTTTTTCTTAGAGAATTCACAGATTTTCTCTCAGACCTATTAGTTAACTTTGACAAAGCATTAATTGTAGGAGACTTTAACATTCATGTTGACGACACAAACGACGCTTTAGGACTCACATTTATGGACTTACTAAACTCACTTGGGCTCAAACAAAACATCACTAGTGCAACTCATCGACGTAACCACACACTAGATTTAATAATATCACACAGAATAGAAGTCACTGATATAGATATCATACCCCAAAGTGATGACATCACAGACCATTACCTTATAATGTACACACTACCTGTAGAACAGACTAACTGTGTCTCACCACGTTATCGACTCGGTAGAACCATTATTTCGACCACCAAAGACAGATTCACAAATAACCTGCCTGATCTGTCTGGACTTCTTAATGTACCCTCAAACTCAAACGACCTAGATGCAATGACTAACAGCATAGACGCTATACTCACTAGCACATTAGACACTGTTGCCCCAGTCAGATTACAGAAGGTTAGAGATAAAACACTTGCACCATGGTATAATAGTCACACTCACACCCTCAAGAGAGAAACCCGTAACCTCGAACGGAAATGGAGAAAAACTAAATTAGAGGTGTTTAGAATTGCGTATAAGGACAGTATGTCCAGTTATAGACAGGCTCTAAAAGCTGCTAGGGCTGAGCACCTGAGCAAACTCATAGAAAATAACCAGAACAATCCCAGGTTTTTATTTAGCACAGTGGCTAGTTTAACAAAAAATCAGAAATCTGAACACACTATTCCATCACATTTCAGTAGTGAGGACTTTATGAGATTCTTCACTGATAAAATCGAAAGTATCAGGAATAAAATAGGTGACGCCCAACATATGAGAGCAACCAGTGACACAATCTCACCTAAGGCTTTACACAGCTTTACAAGTACAGGACAGGAAGAGTTAGATAAACTTATTACTACAGCTAAATCAACAACATGTTCACTAGACCCCATCCCAACTAAATTACTGAAAGAAGTGTTACATAAAGCTGGTGAGCCTCTTCTTAATATCATTAACTCCTCGTTATCTTTAGGTTACGTCCCGAAGTCTTTTAAGTTGGCAGTTATTAGGCCACTCATCAAAAACCTAACTTAGACCCTAATGAACTATCAAATTACAGACCTATCTCACACCTCCCGTTTATGTCTAAAATACTAGAAAAGGTTGTGTCTGTTCAACTGAGCTCCTTCTTACAGGAGAGCAACATCCTTGAAGAGTTTCAGTCAGGTTTCAGGCCCCATCATAGCACAGAAACTGCACTTGTTAAAGTTACAAACGACTTGTTCTTAGCTTCGGACCAAGACTGTATGTCACTATTAGTTCTACTTGACCTTAGTGCTGCATTCGACACTATAGATCACAACATTCTTCTAGATCGCTTACAATATTACACAGGTATTCATGGTCAGGCTTTAAGCTGGTTTAGATCCTACCTGTCTGACCGATACCATTTTGTAGAATTAAATGGTGAATCCTCCAGTTTACTACCAGTTAATTATGGGGTCCCTCAAGGATCAGTTCTAGGACCTCTGCTTTTCTCTATATACATGCTTCCATTAGGGAACATTATTAGAAGACATGGGATTAGTTTCCATTGTTATGCTGATGACACACAGTTATATATCTCATCAAAACCAGATGAAATAGCCACAGTGTCCAAATTAACTCAGTGCCTTAGAGAGATAAAAGACTGGATGAGCTGCAACTTTCTATTGTTAAACTCCGATAAGACTGAAATACTACTCATAGGTCCAAAAACCAGTGCACATAAACTCTCACAACTTAACTCCCATTTAGAGGGATGTACTATTACAAGTAGCTCGACAGTGAAAGACCTGGTGTTTATTAGACAGTAACTTGTCTTTTAAAAATCATATCGCCCATACTACCAAAACAGCCTTCTTCCACCTTAGAAACATTGCCAAGCTGAGAAACATCCTGTCTGTATCTGATGCTGAGAAGCTAGTTCATGCGTTCATGACCTCTAGACTGGACTATTGCAATGCATTACTAGGTGGTTGTCCTGCATCTTTAATAAATAGGTTACAGTTAGTCCAAAATGCAGCTGCCAGAGTTCTCACTAGGACAAGAAAGTATGACCATATAACCCCAATTTTATCATCTCTACACTGGCTACCTGTTAGGTATAGAATTGACTACAAACTGCTGCTACTTACGTACAAGGCTCTTAATGGTTTAGCTCCCATGTATCTAACTAGTCTTCTAACACGTTACAATCCTTCACGCTCTCTGAGATCACAAAACTCAGGGCTTCTGGTAGTTCCCAGAATATCTAAGTCTACTAAAGGTGGTAGAGCATTTTCTTATTTAGCTCCCAAACTTTGGAACAGTCTTCCTGATAGTGTTCGGGGCTCAGACACACTTTTCCAGTTTAAATGTAGATTAAAAACTCATCTCTTTAGTCAGGCGTACACATAATACATCCCATAATATCATGCACCAGTACATCAGACCAGCGCATTTTTATGAACGGCAGATATGTTAATCCCTTTCCACTGCTTTTCTCTTTGTACCCATCCCGAGGCATCCAGACACTGTACCAGCTCCCATCGTCCTCTGTGGGACGAAGCCTTTGGACATCCACTGAGCCGAGGCCGACTCTAAGAATCCTGAGACATCTCCAGTTAGACTCTGTGGTACTCAGAAGATCAGAAGTCCTTGAACCTCACACCAATACAACATTTATTTGACTGTATATTACAATCACACCCCCAGTGTCACCCATATGAGGATGGGTTCCCCCTTGAGTCCGGTTTCTCTCAAGGTTTCTTCCTTTACCAATTTAAGGGAGTTTTTCCTTGCCACTGCTGCCTGAGTCATCTCAGACTTGCTCATAGGGGAATAAATACATACACACTGTGAACTATATACATCTAATAATAATCTAGAATTTTTATTCTGTTAATTCTTATTTCTTTTATTATTCGTTATTTCCTTTATCATTAATTATGTTTGCCTTCTGCTCTATGTTTATGTTCTGTAAAGCTGCTTTGAGACAATGTCTATTGTAAAAAGCGCTATACAAATAAACTTGAATTGAATTGAACTGTCCCACTGTAACACTGTACTGCTGTAACACTGTACCGCTGTAACACTGTCCCACTGTAACACTGTCCCGCTGTAACACTGTCCCACTGTCCCGCTGTAACACTGTTCCACTGTAACACTGTACTGCTGCAACACTGTCCTGCAGTAACACTGTACCACTGTAACAATGTACCGCTGTAACACGGTACCTCCATGACACAGAACTGCTGTAACACTGTAATGCTGTAACACTGTGCCTCTGTAACACTGTACTGCTGTAACAAGCTACCTCTATAATGCTGTAAATCTGTTACACTGCACCACTGTAACACAGTACCTCTAAAATGCTGTATCTCTGTAAAGTGGTACCACTGTACCACCATAACACTCTACTGCTGTAACACTGTACCGCTGTAACACTGTCCTGCTGTAACACTGTACCTCTGTAACACTGTACTGCTGTAAAACTGTACCTCTGTAACACTGTACACCGGTTATACTGCACTGCTGTAAGACTGTACTGCTGTAACACTGTACCGCTGTAACACTGTACCACTGTTACACTGCACTGCTGTAAAACTGTAATGCTGTAACACTGTCTCGTTTTTACACTGTACCTGTGTAACACTGTACTGCTGTAACACAGTACCTCTATAACACTGTACTGCTGTTACACTGCACCTCTGTAAACAGTACTTCTATAATGCTGTATCTCTGTAAAGTGGTTTTCACCCGTCCTTTTCCAGCTACAGACGTGACTGCTACCCCACTACTCGTCTCTGATCACCACCTGGTATCCTTCACCATCACTCTACCTATCCTACCTAAAACTACCTCTCACCCCCTCGCTCTTACCCACCACAACCTTCACTCTGTCTCCCCTTCATCTGTAGCTTCTGGCACTCTATCTTCCCTTCCTGATACGGAGTCTTTTTCCTCACTACCCTTGGACTCACCCACAGATACTTTCCTCTCTTCTCTTTCCTCAACTATGGACTTCCTCTGCCCTATGTTCACTAAACCCAAGAAAACTTCTTGTTATGATCCTTGGCTTTCAGATGTGCTGCGCAACAATCGAAGAGAGCTAAGATCATCAGAGAGGAAGTGGAAGAAATCACAACTTGATGCAGATCTTGATTTTTACAGAACACTTCTTGTCAAGTTCTCTCAGATGTGACTTCTGCCAAGACTTCCTTCTACAAGGAAAAGCTTGAAGCTTCTGTCGGAACTCAGAGCCGGTCTCCAAGTCGACACATCGCAGGGTGATCTCCACACTTAGACTTTTTGGTTACTAAAGACTGTTTTAGTTAAACTTAACTGTTAACTCTATAATTACTACAAAAATACTGAGAAAACTCCTCAGACCTGGATGAGAATGACTTCTTTATTGTGGTCAATCAGCCAACAAATTATAATTTGCCAAATTCAAAGTATCAAATTGCCAAATTCAAAGTATCAAATTGCCAAATTAAAAGTAACAAATTGCCAAATTAAAAGTAACAAATTGGCAAATTAAAAGTAACAAATGAAAACCCCCAAAAAGAGCATGTCATGCAAAATCAATCAAGAAAAACAAGAACTCTCGCGACGTCCTTGCAAAAATAAAAACCACCCACCTTGACCCGCGGACACAGGCACGCGCCCGCACGCGCGCACCCCCCCCCACAAGCACACACACACCTTCAACCCCGAAGAACCAAAAAAAAACCTCAGATATCTTCTCAATATATACCCTGGCGCTCCTAGGAGCCCAGGTGCCATATCACCTTATTTACCGGAATCATCTCCTATGTTTTCTAAATACACTGACCCAATTTCCCCTTATTTCCCATTACCTTTCACCCATATGCCCATTTATGGATTTTCCTCCACTTATTTTTCATGACCTCAGACTAAACACCTGGGCCTTCATCAGTCTGCACAACAAGTTTATGAGCACCACATGCCCATTTATGGATTTTCCTCCCCTTATTTTTCAGGGCCTAGGTCTGTGGACCACTGTTTTTTTTTCATTCTACATAACATGTTATTGCTATGGAGGTCTGAGAACCATGGTGTTCTTCATTTTCCATAACAATTTATGAGCTAAGGTCTGGGAACAATGGTCTTTTCCCTTCTACATAACAAATTGTTATTACAAATGTACTCAGACTGACTAGGCCTGACAGCCCCGAATCTGGTTGCAATAAACATCTTTGGCCTACAACATCACCTACATATGTCTTATGACAGCAGTTGTAATATTTTGCAAGGCCTAATACTTTACTTTGGTTATAGTATTGTAAGGAATAATATTTTAATTGTTTCTACTAAGATTTTTTACAACACTTCCTCACATGACCCTCGGAAATTTCACAACATCATCTCTTCTCTGCTCAACCCCCCGGCTCCACCTTCTTCATCCTCCCTGACTGCAGAAGACTTTGCTTCATTGTACCAAGAGAAGATTGAGGAAATCTGCTGGACCTTCACTTCAGCCCCGGCTGCACTTACATCTCAGAGTATGGATTCCCCTACACCTTCACATCTCTCAACTGTGGCAGCAGAAGAGATTTTACAACTCATCCAGTCCTGCAATCCTACCACCTGCCCATTGGATCCACTCCCTACCACTATGCTCCAGACCATCTCGCAAGACCTTCTGCCCTTCATTTCCACTATCATCAATAGATACATAGCATCTACTTTCAAGAGAGCAAGGGTTATTCCCATCCTAAAGAGACCTGCTCTGGATCAGTAACTACAGACCGGTATCACTTCTCTCATTTCTTTAAAAAATTCTTGAAAACATTGTCTATAATCAACTGTCTGTCTATCTCTCACAGAACCTCCAAGACCCCAACCAGTCTGGCTTTAAAGCAGCTCGTTCCACAGAGGCAGACCTTTTGGATGTCTCTGAGAAGCTACATGCTGCTAGATCAGCCAAACTGTCATCAGTCCTTATCCTCCTTGACCTTTCAGCAGCATTTGATACGGTAAACCACAAGACTTTCTTATCCTCCCTCAAGAGTCTTGGGATTTGTGGATCAGCTTGGGAATGGTTTGCTTCCTACCTGGAAGGATGCTCATATCAGGTAACATGGAGGGGAGTGACATCTGCTCCACCCAGACTCTACACTGGCGTTCCACAGGGCTCAGTACTTGGTCCTCTTCTTTTCTTGGGGTAACCATGGACAATCAACTGTCCTTTTCCTCTTATGTTGCTAATATGACTCGCTCATGTTGGTTTCTCCTCTACAACATTAGAAGGATTCGGCCATTTTTGTCCACACAGACTGCTCAGGTACTTGTTCAGTCTCTTGTCATTTCTAGACTGGACTACTGCAATGCACTGCTGGCAGGTCTACCTATGAACGCAATCCGTCCTCTGCAAATGATCCAAAATGCAGCTGCCCGGCTTGTTTTCAACCTGCCAAAGTTCTCACATACCACCCCCCTGCTGCGATCCCTCCACTGGCTTCCTGTAGCTGCACAAATCAGATTCAAAACACTGATGCTGGCCTACAAAGCCAAAAACAGACCAGCTCCCTCTTACCTCAAAGCCCTCATCACTCCTCGCACTGCACCCCGCAACCTCCGATCTACCAGCTCGACTGGTTCCACCATCTCTCAGGGTAAGAGGGAAGTATACTACAAGACTCTTCTCTGTTCTGGCACCAAGGTGGTGGAATGAACTTCCCCTAGAGGTCCGGACAGCTGAGTCAGTGGCTATTTTCAAGCGGCGGTTGATGACCTACTTATTCAGGAAACACATCAACTAGCACTTCTTTCCTTATCTCTTGCAAAAAAAAAAAAAAAAACTACCTTTGACACTTTTTTATTGTAACTTTGATCAAATGTTTTAAACCCATGGTATCTTAAGTATGTAACCTAGTGAGCCAGCATTAATGTATTCAATGTTAGAGATTTAAGCACTTATGTTCTCACTAGGGCAAGAAAGTTCAAGTTCTTCTTTATTGTCAACTCTTTCACATGTACAATATATACACAAAAAAAAATTGAAAATGTATTTCTCTCAGTCCCAAGGTGCGAAATATTAGCAAAGAAATTTAAATAAAGTGCAAGGAATATGTAGATACAGTGAAGAATAAGCAGACCAATGCTGCACAAAGTGACTGGTGCATGTTTTCGTATGTTAGTGGGAGGGGGGAGTGGAGGGACCTTGGGGATGTGGGATCTAAAGGGGAGTGTTGGGTTCATAGATCTGTGGAGCCTGTGGCAGAAAAGAGAAGTGGAGTTTGAGAGTGAGTTCAGCTTCCTGACAGCCTGATGGTTGGTCCTGGCCCGGAGACTCTGCAGTCTCCACCCTGATTGCAGCAGACTGAAGAAGCTGTGTGGGATCACCTGCAATGCAGAGGGCTTTTCGGGTGACACGGGTCTCATAAATGTCCTGGAGGGAGGGGAGAGAGACACCAATAATCCTCTCAGCTGCTCTCACTATGCGCTGTAGTGTCTTCCGGCAGGATGCGTTGCAAGCACCGTACCACACAGTGATGCAGCTCGATAGTATGCTCTCAATGGTGCCTTTGTAGAAGGTGTGCATGATGGGTGGCTTGGCTCTGGCTCTTCTCAGTTTGTGGAGGAAGTAGAGACGCTGCTGTGATTTCTCGGCCAGTGCTGCTGCGTTTCCAGCACCGTTGATAAACAGAGGAGCATGCTGAGTGTGCATTCTCCTGAAGTCAACAACAATCTCCTTCGTCTTCTCCACGTTCAGAGAGAGATTGTTGTCAGTACACCACCCGGCCAGGCGTCTCACCTCGTTCCTGTAGTTTGTCTCATTTTTGTTGCTAATGAGACCCACTACAGTCGTGTCATCCGCAAACTTGATAAAGAGGTTGGAGTTGTGTGATGGTGTGCAGTCATGGGTCAGCAGGGTGAAGAGAAGGGGGCTCAGCACACATCCTTGTGGGGCCCCAGTGTTCAGTGTGATGGTGCTGGATGTGTTGCTGCCGACCCGTACTGCCTGAGGTCTTCCAGTCAGAAAGTCCAATAGCAAGTTGCACTGTGAAGTGCTGAGCCCTAACTGAAGCAGTTTATTACTGGGCTGTTGGGGTACACATGATAGTGTTGAATGCTGAACTAAAGTCTATGAACAGCATTCTAATGTGCGAGTCCTTTTTGTCCAGATGAGTGAGTGCTGAATGCATGGCAGTTGAGATGGCATCATCAGCCGAGCGGTTGGGTCGATATGCAAACTGGAAGGGGTCCAGAGAGGGGGGTAGGGCAGACTTGATATGGTGCATGACTAGCCGTTCAAAGCACTTCATGATGATAGAAGTAAGTGCAACAGGACGGTAATCATTGAAGCATGATGGAGACGGCTTTTTCAGGACTGGAATGATGGTGGCAGCTTTGAAGCATGTGGGGACAACAGCTTGACTGAGTGAGATGTTAAAAATGTCTGTGAAGACATCAGTGAGTTCCACTGCACAGTCTCTCAGTACACATCCAGGAATGTTGTCAGGACCCGGAGCATTGCGTACATTGATCCTGCTGAAGGATCTCCTCACGCTATCCGGGGTCAGCATCATTACCTGGTCACCGGAAGGAGGTGGAGTTTTCTGGGCAGTGGTGCTGTTTTGCTTCTCAAAGCGAGCAAAGAAAGTGTTCAGCTCGTTCAGCAGAGAGATGTTACTGTCATAGGTCCGTGGTGGAGGCTTGTAGTGCGTAATGGTTTGTATCCCCTGCCACAGGCTCCGAGTGTCTCTGCTGTCACTGAATTTATGGGCTATCCTCCTGGAGTACTGCCTCTTAGCCTCTCTGATGCCACGGGATAGGTTGGCCCTGGCTGTCCTCAGGCCCGCCTCGTCTCCAGCTCTGAAGGCAGCGTTCCATGTCTTCAGGAGTCTGTATACCTCTCCTATCATCCACAGCTTCTGATTGGCCCTGATAGTGATGGTCTTTGTGACTGTTACATCATTGCACTTGGTGATGTAGGCAGTGACAGTTTCTGTGTACTCTTGGAGGTCTGTGGTGTTATTGTATGTGGCAGCCTGCTTAAACATATTCCAGTCAGTGGTGTCAAAGCAGTCTTGAAGAGCCTCCGATGACCCCTCAGCAGCTCCAAAAATGTGGTTCTTGCGACATCCAGCAGAAACTCACGGCTGTATGCACGCTTAAGGACAGGTGGACGCATTGTAGACGTCCAAAAACACTGCGAATCATGAGGTGAAAATCACGAAAGCAACGTTTTTCTGAGAGAGAGAGAAGCCGCTGCGTGTGCTCCCGCCACCATCTTGGATGCTATATAACCCCGATTTTACAACCCCAAGTATGACCATACAACCACAATTTTATCATCTCTACACTGGCTACCTGTTAAGTTTAGAATTGATTACAAACTGCTGCTACTTACGTACAAGGCTCACCTCAGACTTGCTCATTGGGGATAAATACATATACATACATACATACATACATACATACACACTGTGAACTAGATTGTAGCAGAGCCACATAAGGTTGGGGGGGGGGGGGTCTATGTAGTAGAGCCACATAAGGTGACAATGGCTTAATGCCGAAATGTTGTATAGAGTAAGCATTACCTGATTGTGTACACCGGTAATATATTCTGTTGCATTTGTGTTGCCCCGTTTACCGCTCTTATGAGACCGCGCCGATGACGTCACCGTTACAAGATATCTTGAATTTTTACTACTGTATATTAATCCTCTATATTTCTCTTTATGTTTACCTTCTGTTCTATGTTTATGTTCCTGTAAATCTGCTTTGAGACATTGTAAGCCCATTGTAAAAAGCGCTATACAAATAAACTTGAATTGAATTGAATGTACATTGCTCTGGATAAGGGCGTCTGCCAAATGCTGTAAATGTAAATGTATATTCACTAGCACATTAGACACTGTTGCCCCAATCTGATTACAGAAGGTTAGAGATAAAACACCTGCACCGGGGTATAACAGCCATACTCAAAACCTCAAGAGAGAAACCCATAACCTTGAGCGAAAGTGGAGAAAAACTAAATTAGAGGTTTTTAGAATTGCGTATAAGGACAGTATGTCCAGCTATAGACAGGCTCTAAAAGCTGCTAGGGCTGAGCACCTGAGCAAACTCATAGGAAATAACCAGAACAATCCCAGGTTTTTATTTAACTCAGTGGCTAGTTGGCTAGTTTAACAAAACTCAGAGATCTGAACAGTCTCAGTTACTTTGCACTGTTCATGCTATATTAATTACGAGGGGGGAATCATTTCTTTTGTTGTTTGCATCATTTGTATTCAAAATATTTATGTTTAACATACCCACATCCCAAAACCTGTCAAGCCACACAAATATATACATACATACATACATACATACATACATACATACATACATACATACATACAACTTCCATGAGCATAAGCTTCAATACAGTATATACCCAACAGGCATTAAGTCCATTACAGGTGAGATCAAAAGATAGTCCAGTAAACAGAAAACAGTCTTATCTGTAGATGAACAAGAAGGCGTTGGAGGATAAGGTCTGTGGACAGAACCCAACCAAATCCCAGATAGATGTTTCTTCAGCCAAGTAAGCAACACATCTGTCCATACCAATCACACATAATCATAACAAATGAATAAAATAATCCTCTTGGAGCAGGAAGACAACAAAGTTTCTCAAAGCATGGTTAAGATGACCATCCCCACAGAGCATGAGGTAAATTCAAACAGGATCTCCCTTTTTACTCTTCAACTTCCTATTTTATCCCCTACAGGACATCCCTATGTGTCCCCCTAGTGGCCAGAATGAATTATTAACATAAACTGTGTTAAACCCTGTGACAGTCAGTGACTGTTACAACACTTCCATCACAGTTCAGTAGTTAGGATTTTATGAGATTCTTCACTGATAATATTGTAAGCATCAGGAACAAAATAGTTGATGTTAAACCAATGAGAGCATCTCGTGACCCAGTCGCACCTAAAGCTCTACACACAACTACAGGACAGGAAGAGTTAGATAAACTTATTACTACAGCTACAACTTGCTCACTAGACCCCATTCCAACTAAATTACTGAAAGAAGTGTTACATAAAGCTGGTGAGCCTCTTCTTTATATTATTAACTCCTCACTATTTTTAGGTTACGTCCCTAAATCCTTTATGTTGGCAGTTATTAGGCCACTCATTAAGAAACCTAATTTAGATCCTAATGAACTATCAAATTACAGACCTATCTCACATCTTCTGTTTATGTCTAAATATTAGAAAAGGTTGTGTCTGTTCAACTGAGCTCCTTCTTACAGGAGAGCAACATCTCTGAAGAGTTTCAGTCAGGTTTCAGGCCCCATCATAGCACAGAAACTGCACTTGTTAAAGTTACAAACGACTTGTTCTTAGCTTCGGACCAAGACTGTATGTCACTATTAGTTCTACTTGACCTTAGTGCTGCGTTCGACACTATAGACCACAACATTCTTCTACATCGCTTACAAAATTACACAGGTATTCATGGTCAGGCTTTAAGTTGGTTTAGATCCTACCTGTCTGACCGATACCATTTTGTAGAATTAAATGGTGAATCCTCCAGTTTATTACCAGTTAATTATGGGGTCCCTCAAGGATCAGTTCTCGGACCTCTGCTTTTCTCTATATACATGCTTCCATTAGGGAACATTATTAGAAGACATGGGATTAGTTTCCACTGCTATGCTGATGACACACAGTTATATATCTCATCAAAACCAGATGAAATAGCTGAATTGTCAAATTTAACTCGGTGCATCAAAGAGATAAAAGACTGGATGAGCTGCAACTTTCTGTTATAAACTCCGATAAGACAGATGTGAGAATAATTGTATAAAATACTTAATCCTCTCTGATAATTTTGTAGACTTTCTGTACAGAGCACATTGTTCTTTCTCTCTCACACCCCCCCCCCCCCCCCCCATACAACTAAATATTCCTGTTTTACCTAATAAACTTTGGAACTTCTCTTTGAAAGACTGATTTGTGTGTTTCATTGAGACCTCACTAAGCGCTTGTGGAGAACGGAAACCGAGCAGGCTGAATTTAGCAGTGTTGTAATGTAACAGAGTAAAAATACTTCGTTACTGTACTTAAGTAGAAATGTCACGTATCTGTACTTTATTTCACTATTTAAATTTATGTTAACTATAACTTTTACTCCACTACATTTCCGAGATAAAATGTAAACTTTTACTCCGTTATATTCTCACTAAGCATCTTCGTTACTCGTTACTACAAAATAAACTCAGCAGAAATGTGTGTGACTGTAATAAGGGAGGTTTGGTGTATCACTGCTCCTAGATTGTATTACACTCCGCACGCTGTACGGAGAAGCACAGGTACGTGCAGCGTGCACGCGCAGTCAGAGCTGGAGGCGTTTATCTATAACGGCGGCAACCAAAAGCAGTGAAATGTCACTATTCTTATTACCAGAGTTGTAGCACAAACAACATATTAATGCAAACAATCCATTCAATACTAAATAAAACTAACATTTATTGATTTTGTCTTGTGAATATTAGTTTATTAATGACTGCATTCATTGGACACACTGTTTGTAGAGAATACACACACACATGAACTGATCTGATTCAAGACTGACATCATTACATCATGCATAAAATTTTGGTCTCCACTTTTACCATTTAATAACACCATAACTTTTGGCTTACTGTTTAGTCATATAATATATAATATAAAACTCTTCTTGTTTTAAATTCTCACTGAGGGATAAAACCCCTAAAGATGAAACCCTAGAACTGCCCCTGATCTTATACCTACTAAAAATCACTGAAATTTTACTTTTTACTTCAAATACTTAAGTACACTGTAAAAAAGCCAACTTACTAAAAGTTATCTAAATAAAATTTTAAAAGTAAACTGAACTAAAATATTTTTATTTGAAATGCTCAGAAATAATACTTAGTTTATTCAACAAATATGTTGCTTCAATGTTAAAAATTGTGCAATATTAAAATTTTTTTGTTGAATTTACATTAAAATGTAAATGTCTATAACACTGTACCACTGTAACACTGTACTAATGTGACACTGTACCTCTATAACACTGTACCTCTATAGCACTGTATTACTGTAACACTGTACCTCTGTAACACTGTACCTCTATAACACTGTACGTCGATAACACTGTACTACTGTAACACTGTACCTCTAAAACACTGTACTAAAGTAACACTGTACCTCTATAACACTGTACTACTGTAACACTGTACCTCTATAACAATGTACCTCTATAACACTGTACCTCTATAATACTGTACTACTATAACACTGGACCTCTATAACACTGTAATACTGTAACACTGTACCTCTATAACACTGTACCACTGTAACACTGTACTAATGTAACACTGTACCTCTATAAGACTGTACTACTGTAACACTGTACCTCTATAACACTGTACCTCTATAACACTGTACTACTGTAACACTGTACCTCTATAACACTGTACTACTGTAACACTGTACCTCTATAACACTGTACCACTGTAACACTGTACCTCTATAACACTGTACTAATGTAACACTGTACCTCTATAACACTGTACTACTGTAACACCGTACTACTGTACTACTGTAACACTGTACCTCTATAACACTGTACTAATGTAACACTGTACCTCTATAACACTGTACTACTGTAACACCGTACTACTGTACTACTGTAACACTGTACCTCTATAACACTGTACTAATGTAACACTGTACCTCTATAACAATGTACTACTGTAACACTGTACCTCTATAACACTGTACTACTGTAACACTGTACCTCTATAACACTGTACTACTGTAACACTGTACTACTGTAACACTGTGCCTCTATAAGACTGTACTACTGTAACACTGTACCTCTATAACACTGTACTACTGTAACACTGTACCTCTATAACACTGTACTACTGTAACACTGTACCTCTATAACACTGTACCTCTATAACACTGTACTACTGTGACACTGTATCTCTATAACACTGTACTACTGTAACACTGTACCTCTATAACACTGTACCTCTATAACACTGTACCACTGTAACACTGTACCTCTATAACACTGTACTACTGTAACACTGTACCTCTATAACACTGTACTACTGTAACACTGTACTACTGTAACACTGTACCTCTATAACACTGTACTACTGTAACACTGTACCTCTATAACACTGTACTACTGTAACACTGTACCACTGTACCTCTATAACACTGTACTACTGTAACACTGTACCTCTATAACACTGTACCACTGTAACACTGTACTACTGTAACACTGTACCTCTATAACACTGTACTACTGTAATACTGTACTACTGTAACACCGTACCTCTATAACACTGTACTAATGTAACACTGTACCTCTATAACACTGTACTACTGTAACACTGTACCTCTATAACACTGTACTACTGTAACACTGTACCTCTATAACACTGTACTACTGTAACACTGTACTACTGTAACACTGTGCTTCTATAACACTGTACTACTGTAACACTGTACCTCTATAACACTGTACCTCTATAACACTGTACTACTGTGACACTGTACCTCTATAACACTGTACTACTGTAACACTGTACCTCTATAACACTGTACGTCTATAACACTGTTCCTCTATAACACTGTACTACTGTAACACTGTACCTCTATAACACTGTACCACTGTAACACTGTACTAATATGACACTGTACCTCTATAACACTGTACTACTGTAACACTGTACCTCTATAACACTGTACTACTGTAACACTGTACCTCTATAACAATGTATTAATGTAACACTGTACCTCTATAACACTGTACTACTGTAACACTGTACCTCTATAACACTGTATTAATGTAACACTGTACCTCTATAACACTGTACTACTGTAACACTGTACCTCTATAACAATGTACTACTGTAACACTGTACTACTGTAACACAGTACCTCTATAACACTGTACCTCTATAACACTGTACCTCTATAACACTGTACCACTGTAAAACTGTACCTCTATAACACTGTACCTCTATAACACTGTACTACTGTAACACTGTACCTCTATAACACTGTACCTCTATAACACTGTACCTCTATAACACTGTACTACTGTAACACTGTACCTCTATAACACTGTACTACTGTAACACTGTACCTCTATAAGACTGTACTACTGTAACACTGTACCTCTATAACACTGTACTACTGTAACACTGTACCTCTATAACACTGTACCACTGTAACACTGTACTAATATGACACTGTACCTCTATAACACTGTACTACTGTAACACTGTACCTCTATAACACTGTACTACTGTAACACTGTACCTCTATAACAATGTATTAATGTAACACTGTACCTCTATAACACTGTACTACTGTAACACTGTCCCTCTATAACACTGTATTAATGTAACACTGTACCTCTATAACACTGTACTACTGTAACACTGTACCTCTATAACACTGTACTACTGTAACACTGTCCCTCTATAACACTGTATTAATGTAACACTGTACCTCTATAACACTGTACTACTGTAACACTGTACCTCTATAACACTGTACTACTGTAACACTGTACCTCTATAACACTGTACTACTGTAACACTGTACCTCTATAACACTGTACTACTGTAACACTGTACCTCTATAACACTGTACCACTGTAACACTGTACTACTGTAACACTGTACCTCTATAACAATGTACTACTGTAACACTGTACTACTGTAACACTGTACTACTGTAACACTGTACCTCTATAACACTGTACCTCTATAACACTGTACTACTGTAACACTGTACCTCTATAACACTGTACCTCTATAACACTGTACTACTGTAACACTGTACCTCTATAACACTGTACTACTGTAACACTGTACCTCTATAACACTGTACTACTGTAACACTGTACCTCTATAACACTGTACCTCTATAACACTGTACCACTGTACTAATGTAACACTGTACCTCTATAACACTGTACCTCTATAACACTGTACCTCTATAACACTGTACTACTGTAACACTGTACCTTTATAACACTGTAGTACTGTAACACTGTACCTCTGAAGCACTGTACCTCTATAACACTGTACCTCTATAACACTGTACTACTGTAACACTGTAGCACTGTAGCACTGTACCTCTATGACACTGTACTACTGTAACACTGTACCTCTATAACACTGTACCTCTATAACACTGTACCACTGTAGCACTGTACCTCTATAACACTGTAATACTGTAACACTGTACCTCTATAACACTGTACTACTGTAACACTGTACCTCTATAACACTGTACTACTGTAACACTGTACCTCTATAACACTGTACTAATGTAACACTGTACCTCTATAACACTGTACTACTGTAACACTGTACCTCTATAACACTGTACGTCTATAACACTGTACCTGTATAACACTGTACCTCTATAACACTGTACTACTGTAACACTGTACCTCTATAACACTGTACCACTGTAACACTGTACTAATGTAACACTGTACCTCTATGAGACTGTACTAATGTAACACTGTACCTCTATAACACTGTTCCTCTATAACACTGTACCTCTATAACAATGTACCTCTATAACACTGTACTACTGTAACACTGTACCTCTATAACACTGTACCTCTATAACACTGTACTACTGTAACACTGTACCTCTATAACACTGTACCTCTATAACACTGTACTACTGTAACACTGTACCTCTATAACACTGTACTACTGTAACACTGTACCTCTATAATACTGTACCTCTATAACACTGTACCACTGTACTAATGTAACACTGTACCTCTATATCACTGTACCTCTATAACACTGTACCTCTATAACACTGTACTACTGTAACACTGTACCTTTATAACACTGTACCTCTGAAGCACTGTACCTCTATAACACTGTACCTCTATAACACTGTACTACTGTAACACTGTAGCACTGTAGCACTGTACCTCTATGACACTGTACTACTGTAACACTGTACCTCTATAACACTGTACCTCTATAACACTGTACCACTGTAGCACTGTACCTCTATAACACTGTACTACTGTAACACTGTACCTCTATAACACTGTACTACTGTAACACTGTACCTCTATAACACTGTACTACTGTAACACTGTACCTCTATAACACTGTACTAATGTAACACTGTACCTCTATAACACTGTACTACTGTAACACTGTACTACTGTAACACTGTACCTCTATAACACTGTACGTCTATAACACTGTACCTGTATAACACTGTACCTCTATAACACTGTACTACTGTAACACTGTACCTCTATAACACTGTACCACTGTAACACTGTACTAATGTAACACTGTACCTCTATAAGACTGTACTAATGTAACACTGTACCTCTATAACACTGTTGCTCTATAACACTGTACTACTGTAACACTGTACCTCTATAACACTGTACCGCTATAACACTGTACCTCTATAACACTGTACTACTGTAACACTGTATCTCTATAACACTGTACTACTGTAACACTGTACCTCTATAACACTGTACTACTGTAACACTGTACCTCTATAACACTGTACTACTGTAACACTGTACCTCTATAACACTGTACTACTGTAACACTGTACTACTGTAACACTGTACCTCTATAACACTGTACGTCTATAACACTGTACCTGTATAACACTGTACCTCTATAACACTGTACTACTGTAACACTGTACTACTGTAACACTGTACCTCTATAACACTGTACGTCTATAACACTGTACCTCTATAACACTGTACCTCTATAACACTGTACTACTGTAACACTGTACTACTGTAACACTGTACCTCTAAAACACTGTACTAATGTAACACTGTACCTCTATAACACTGTACCTCTATAACACTGTACTATTGTAACACTGTACCTCTATAACACTGTACCTCTATAACACTGTACTACTGAAACACTGTACCTCTATAACACTGTACCACTGTACCTCTATAACACTGTACCTCTATTACACTGTACCTCTATAACACAGTACTACTGTAACACTGTACCTCTACAACACTGTACCTCTATAACACTGTACTACTGTAACACTGCACCTCTATAAAACTGTACTACTGTAACACTGTACCTCTACAACACTGTACCTCTATAACACTGTACTACTGTAACACTGCACCTCTATAAAACTGTACTACTGTAACACTGTACCTCTATAACACTGCACCTCTATAAAACTGTACTACTGTACCACTGTACCTCTATAACACTGTACCTCTATTACACTGTACCTCTATAACACTGTACTACTGTAACACTGTACCTCTATAACACTGTACTACTGTAACACTGTACCTCTATAACACTGTACCTCTATAACACTGTACCACTGTAACACTGTACCTTTATAACACTGTACACCTGTAACACTGTACCTCTATAACACTGTACGTCTATAACAATGTACCTCTATAACACTGTACTACTGTAACAATGTACTACTGTAACACTGTACCTCTATAACACTGTACTACTGTAACACTGTACCTCTATAACACTGTACTAATGTAACACTGTACCTCTATAACACTGTACTACTGTAACACTGTACCTCTATAACACTGTACTAATGTAACACTGTACCTCTATAACACTGTACGTCTATAACACTGTACCTCTATAACACTGTACGTCTATAAGACTGTACCTCTATAACACTGTACTACTGTAACACTGTACCTCTATAACACTGTACCACTGTAACACTGTACTAATGTGACACTGTACCTCTATAACACTGTACCTCTATAACACTGTACTACTGTAACACTGTACCTCTATAACACTGTAATACTGTAACACTGTACTACTGTAATACTGTACTACTGTAACACTGTACCTCTATAACACTGTACGTCTATAACACTGTACCTCTATAACACTGTACCTCTATAACACTGTACTACTGTAACACTGTACCTCTATAACACTGTACCTCTATAACACTGTACCACTGTAACACTGTACTAATGTAACACTGTACCTCTATAACACTGTACTAATGTAACACTGTACCTCTATAACACTGTACTACTGTAACACTGTACCTCTATAACACTGTACTACTGTAACACTGTACCTCTATAACACTGTACTACTGTAACATTGTACCTCTATAACACTGTACCTCTATAACACTGTAGCAGTGTACCTCTATAACACTGTACTACTGTAACACTGTACCTCTATAACACTGTACTACTGTAACACTGTACTACTGTAACACTGTACGTCTATAACACTGTACCTCTATAACACTGTACTACTGTAACACTGTACCTCTAAAACACTGTACCTCTATAACACTGTACCACTGTACTAATGTAACACTGTACCTCTATAACACTGTACCACTGTACTAATGTAACACTGTACCTCTATAACACTGTACCTCTATAACACTGTACTACTGTAACACTGTACCTCTATAACACTGTACTACTGTAACATTGTACCTCTATAACACTGTAGCAGTGTACCTATATAACACTGTACTACTGTAACACTGTACCCCTATAACACTGTACCTATATAAAACAGTACTACTGTAACACTGTACCTCTATAACACTGTACCTCTATAACAATGTTCCACTGTAGCACTGTACCTCTATAACACTGTACTACTGTAACACTGTACCTCTATAACACTGTACCTCTATAACACTGTACCACTGTAGCACTGTACCTCTATAACACTGTACCTCTATAATACTGTACCACTGTAAAACTGTACTAATGTGACACTGTACCTCTATAACACTGTATTAATGTAACACTGTACCTCTATAACACTGTACTACTGTAACACTGTACCTCTATAACACTGTACCTCTATAACACTGTACTAATGTAACACTGTACGTCTATAACACTGTACTACTGTAACACTGTACCTCTATAACACTGTACCTCTATAACACTGTACTACTGTAACACTGTACCTCTATAACACTGTACCTCTATAACACTGTACGTCTATAACACTGTACTACTGTAACACTGTACCTCTATAACACTGTACTAACGTAACACTGTACCTCTATAACACTGTACTACTGTAACACTGTACCTCTATATCACTGTACTACTTTAACACTGTATCTCTATAACACTGTACCTCTATAACACTATACCTCTATAACACTGTACTACAGTAACACTGTACCTCTATAACACTGTACTACTGTAACACTGTACCTCTATAACACTGTACGTCTATAACACTGTACCTCTATAACACTCTACCTCTATAACACTGTACTACTGTAACACTGTACCTCTATAACACTGTACCACTGTAACGCTGTACTAATGTATTACTGTACCTCTATAACACTGTACTAATGTAACACTGTACCTCTATAACACTGTACTACTGTAACACTGTACCTCTATAACACTTTACTACTGTAACACTGTACCTCTATAACACTGTACTACTGTAACATTGTACCTCTATAACACTGTAGCAGTGTACCTATATAACACTGTACTACTGTAACACTGTACCCCTATAACACTGTACCTATATAAAACAGTACTACTGTAACACTGTACCTCTATAACACTGTACCACTGTAACACTGTACTAATGTAACACTGTACCTCTATAACACTGTACTAATGTAACACTGTACCTCTATAACACTGTACTACTGTAACACTGTACCTCTATAACACTGTACTACTGTAACACTGTACCTCTATAACACTGTACTACTGTAACATTGTACCTCTATAACACTGTACCTCTATAACACTGTAGCAGTGTACCTCTATAACACTGTACTACTGTAACACTGTACCTCTATAACACTGTACTACTGTAACACTGTACTACTGTAACACTGTACGTCTATAACACTGTACCTCTATAACACTGTACTACTGTAACACTGTACCTCTATAACACTGTACCTCTATAACACTGTACCACTGTACTAATCTAACACTGTACCTCTATAACACTGTACTAATGTAACACTGTACCTCTATAACACTGTACCACTGTAACACTGTACTAATGTGACACTGTACCTCTATAACACTGTACCTCTATAACACTGTACTACTGTAACACTGTACCTCTATAACACTGTACTACTGTAACACTGTACCTGTATAACACTGTACTAATGTGACACTGTACCTCTATAACACTGTACCTCTATAACACTGTACTACTGTAACACTGTACCTCTATAACACTGTACTACTGTAACACTGTACCTGTGTAACACTGTACTAATGTAACACTGTACCTCTATAAAACTGTACTACTGTAACACTGTACTTCTATAACACTGTACCTCTATAACACTGTACCACTGTAGCACTGTACCTCTATAACACTGTACTACTGTAACACTGTACCTCTATAACACTGTACTACTGTAACACTGTGCCTCTATAACACTGTACTACTGTAACACTGTACCTCTATTACACTGTACTACTGTAACACTGTACCTCTATAACACTGTACCACTGTACTAATGTGACACTGTACCTCTATAACACTGTACCTCTATAACACTGTACTACTGTAACACTGTACCTCTATAACACTGTACCTCTATAACACTGTACTACTGTAACACTGTACCTCTATAACACTGTACTAATGTAACACTGTACCTCTATAACACTGTACTACTGTAACACTGTACTACTGTAACACTGTACCTCTATAACACTGTACTACTGTAACACTGTACCTCTATAACACTGTACCTCTATAATACTGTACGTCTATAACACTGTACTATTGTAACACTGTACCTCTATAACACTGTACTACTGTAACACTGTACCACTTTAACACTGTACCTCTATAACACTGTACTTCTATAACACTGTACCACTGTAGCACTGTACCTCTATAACACTGTACTACTGTAACATTCTACCTCTATAACACTGTACCTCTATAACACTGTACCACTGTAGCACTGTACCTCTATAACACTGTACCTCTATAACACTGTACCACTGTACCGATGTAGCACTGTACTGTAACATATATATTATAACTCAAACACTGTTACACTCTAATGATAATGTAACATTGTAAATGCTATGAATATCTGACACTTTGCACTTACCATCCTCCATGATAAGTACTTCTTTCTGGCACATGTCCTGCACATTAACAGTGCAGTTAACGATGAATTCTGGTGATGAGCAGTCATCTTGCCGAATCTCCTCACACTGATAACACTGAATCTGCAGAGTGTCAACTACACACACATACACACACAAGGTGACTTTTATTAACACAAAATGAAAGTTTCTGACCAAAATAGCATGGGTCTAAATGTTTATACACTGCTATAAAAATGGGATATAAATATCACAGCATTAAAATGGGATTGAAATATGATTATATTATTATTGAAATTATATTCTATATATATATGATATATTATTATTATTATTATTATATTATTCATAAAGCTTTAATCACACCTTTCTTTTTCAATATAACGTGTTTTACCAGTTAATAAAAATATTATTGTTAATTATAGTGCAGTGTATAAGTGCAATGTCAGTATGAGTCAGTGTCATTGATTAACAATTAAACTGACTATATACAGTAGAATGTTATTTATAATCCCACTGTCAGTGTTTATAATGATTTATAATCCCACTGTCAGTGTTTA